>NC_046162.1:68380449-68386386 GCF_011064425.1 Rattus rattus | reverse complement strand
GGAAACAGATCCATGGACACAGGTCTACTCTGTGGGAAATGGGGGCTGAGTAGCAGAAGGTGTTCATAGTGGAAACTGAGGCCTGACATCTGGGAATATTGCAAGGTAGGAAATGGCCGACCGGAGAGTATGTGGGGGCTAGAATGGAGAAAAGCAAATCCAGGTACCCTGAGTCAGTGCCCAGGCCCTGCCCGGTCCCACCACACAGATGGTTTTGGCTTGATTAGGCTCTGCATTTTCACTGCTCTAGGGATACATGGTGGGGACCCAGCAGATGCTTGAGTATTCCCCCACCCTAGCAGTGCTGGCAGGGTGCGTCTGGTGAAATATGTGCATCCAACTGGACGGTCTTCAGGCTCCTATACGACTCACACCTGCAAGAGTTCAGCCCTCTCCCTGTGGGAAAAGTGGCTCTGTCTGAAAAGCTCCTTTTCAGGTCTAGTGTGATCCAATTGCCCTCTGACCCCCACACCAAATAAACTGAAAACAACAACAAAACAAACAAACAAACAAACAAAGCCAGGAAGTCTGGCAGAAGATGAAGTTTTCTATCTAGTAACCAAGATAAAAAAAAAACTGATTTAAAAATTGTTCTTTGTCTTGCTTGCTTCTTATATGTACTTTCCTCATCTCATGAACTTCTCTGTTTTGCTTTTCTACATCTCCACTTGCGGGTTTGTGTATGCATTTGTCTGTGTTGGATGAGGCCAGAGGTGTCAGATTCTTTGGAGATGGAGTCAGAGGCTGTTGTAGGTAGCCTGGTGTAGGGGCTGAGAACTGCACTTGGGTCCCCTGGAAGAGCAGTATGTGCTCTGAGCTGCTGAGCCATCCCTCCAGTCCCACCCGCACTTCCTATTAGTTATTCCCTTATTTTACTAACTTGTAAATTACTAGTTTACTATATATGACTATCCTAGCTTCTTGTCTTTTGATCCTCGTTGGGCACATAATTAATATTACCACTTAAAAACAAATGTGTTTAAACATTTGCTTTGTCCTTAAGTAGTTATCACTGTAGTCTTCTTCCTGTTCTGAGAGGCAATGGTAGCTAACACTTCAGGGAAGACTGCCCACATAAGACTGAGAAAGGTATCTATCTTAACTATTGTGTCACACCCCAAGCTAAACAAAAAAACAAACAAACAAAAACAAAGCAAAATGAGATTAAACAAGAATGACAACAAAAAATGAAGAGGCACTATCTCTTTCCAAAGCTCAGAACTCTTTAAAAATAAAGTCCAAAGATGCTGAAAAGATAAAAATGCTGATGCTGGACAAAGAATTCAAAAGTCTGCTTGAAAAATGACCTGTAACTCCAATGAGGATTCAAAGGAAGTCAATTCAAAACTTGGCTGAAAAGCTCTGTAAGGACAGTGAAACACACACACACACACACACACACACACACACACACACACACAGACACACAGACACAGACACACATACACACACATACATACATACATACATATAGACACATACACAGACACAGACAGACACATGCAGATACATGCATACACAGAGACACACATACACACAGAGACATGTACATAGACACATAAACACAGACACAGAGGCAGACAGACAGACACAGGTGCACACACACACACATACACACACACTAAAAATTCACACCAAATAGAAATCTTGAAAATAAAAAGTCACAACAAGTAAAGAAACTCAGTGAAAAGCATCACCGATAAACTCATTCAAGCAGAAGGAGTATTAAAGACCGAAGGCAAAGTCGGGGACATTATATCCATACAGTAATAAGGAAGGAAGAGAATATAAACAGTCATGACTTTAACTTACAAGAACTCTGGGACACAAACAATAGCTCAAGCTTAAGAATCCATAGGGGTAAAAGCAACATTGATATAAAACAGAGTCAAATTATATGAGGAATCCCCAAATCTAGGGAAAGAATGGGATACCCAGGCATCAGAGACATGTAGACCCTCACATAAATGTGTCCAAAGTAGAACCATTCCATGACATTTCAGAGTTAAAACGCTAAGAGAACAGAACGCAGTGTTGAGGGCTGGCAAGATGGCTCAGTGGTAGGGGTCCTGGCTACTATGCCTGTCTGAAACCCCTATGATGGAGAGAGAATTCTCACACGTGTCCTCTCATCTCTGCACACGCTTTGTGATAGGCAGACTCCTTCATAGATGAATTAGATGAATGAGAGTTACTGAGAAAATCAGACTAACCAGGAAGTCTAAAAGTCAGAAGAAGATGGAAATACATTCAAGTCCTGGGGTGAAGTTCTGCTAAATAAGATTACTGCATCTAACAAAGCCATCCCATAATAGTGATGGAGACTAGCACAAACTAAAACCAGCTGTGACTGGCATGCCAATGGTGCAGAAGACACTTAAGTCATCCTGCACACGGGGAGGAAGTAAGGCTCACAGGATCCCAAGACCTTGGGAAATAACATGTTTTATGAGAAGATTAGATAAAATAATTAGGGAATAAGGAAGCATGATAAATCTAGTAAAGTAAGAGGAAAGAATGGAGGAAAGAACAGGTATGATGGGGGCTGGAACCCATGTCCAGAGGATGTGATGGAGATGACACAGGGTAGCAAAAACCAGACCCTATTCCAGAGAGAGAGGCAGAGATACAGACAGACAGACGGACAGATACGGGAACGACATTGACAATCTCAAGGTGAGGGCTGGGGCAGCTGAGAAGGGCAAGATGAGCAAGCAGTGGGGAGGGGCACTGAGGCCTCGTCTGAAGATGGCTGGCCCTGGCTAACATTCATTACATTGGCCATTACATTCTGGTCCAGTTTCTCTGTGAGGAAAAGCTTAATTCTTCAAGATGTTGGCAGGAGGACCTTGGTCAACAGCTGCCTCAGGAGAACAATACTTGGATAACTGAAACAGTTTCTTTACAGGGTAAGTCTCCCCCACCTCCTTTTTGTTGCTCTAGAGATCACAGTGGACTGTATCTCCACTGTGCAAAACTCCCAATTCGTCTAAAGCGGCTAAGCTTCCGGTTTCTATAAAACATGTTCAAATGCTTGAACACGTAATTTAGGGTTGGAATGCCATGCGCATATCTCTTAAAAGGAAATGTTATATGTGAAATGTTACAATGCAGGGCTTACATAATAAGCCTCAAATAATTTCTACATGAGGCCTATTTCTCTTTGGGCATGAGACAAAATTGGATGTGTGTTACAGAGTTTTTCTTATTTTTCCTTGGTGTTTTGAAGTCAGTTCTCACTGGGAAGCTAATTTCTCTGGTTCCATACATGCTCAGCATTGCAGGAAATACAAGAGCCTCCAAGTTCAATCAAGTCTCCACTATGTCCATTTGGCAGCCTCATTTTCAAGGACACAGAAAGAAGCTGGGGCAATATCTCACCTTTTCTTTTCTTCTTTCTTTTCTTTTCTTTCTCTCTCTCTCTCTTTTTTTTTTTTGGTTGTTATGACTATTCTTAAGGGATGGATGTGTACAGGGTTTTGTGCTGTCTAGATGGGCAAATTATCTTATCAACTGGATCAGAGGATATTGTATGATGTGTTCTTTCATTTGGTGACTTAATTGAGTTCAAGAGAGTGTATGGTGGCAGGATGCACCGGGCCTGCCATGGAATTGGGATGTTTATGCCTGGCATGGTGGAAACCAGCCAAGAGTGCTGTGAGTGAGGGCAGGGCGGCCTGACAGGGTGCTGTGTTGGAATGGCTCTTGGACGGTGGGTCAGAAAGTAGATGGGGGTAGCATGGAGCCACTGAAATAAATGAGCTCTAGTTCAATGGCCCACTGGAGCTGGAACTAGTGAGGAACCAGCCCACAGGGGACACGGGGATTGTCCCGCCGTTTTTTATTTTTACTGCAATAACTGGTGCCTGTTATCCAGGCCAGCAACTGGACTCCTATCTCCTGGAATTGGAGTTACAGCATTTGTGCTCTGGGAAGCAAACCTGAATCCTCCGTAAGAACAGTGAATGCTCTTAACTGCTGAGCTGTCTCTCCAGTCCACATTTGCCTTAGGAAAATTTCATTTTAAATTACATATATGGGGGTGGGGTATGTAACAATCATTTCTCTCCCAGACCAGCGCGTGAGTCTCAGAGACTGGACTCAGGTTGTTAGGCTTGGAGGCAGAGAGGTGACCCTTATGTACTTTCAAAGATTTTTTTATTTTTATTTTATGGTAGGAATTTTTTGTCTACATGTATGCCTGTGCACCAAGCGTGCGCCTAGTGCCCACAGAGGTCAGAAGAGGATTTTGGAAATCCAGAACTGGAGTTCTGAACTGGAACTGAACCCAAGTCTTCTATAAGAGAAGACAGTGCTCTTAGCCACTGAGCTAACTCCCAAGCGCCTCCCCTATTTTAGTTCTTGGTTTTCTTATATTCTCTTATATATTATGACATTTATGTAACCTTATTTTTTATATTTTTTATTATTAGATAATTGTCCTAGATATTATTTCTCCTCTGATAACATTCTTCCTTGAGTTTTTTCCTCTACTTAATCTTGCTTCTCCTTCCCTCTTACTTATCCTATATGCTTTTCCCTTTGCATTATTCCTTCCTTATACATTTTCTTAAATAACTCTTAGCTTCATAACACATTATAATGTTTTTGCTACTTCCCGGTTTGTGGTCATTGGTAGTTTATTAGTTGGCTTTAATTGATTTTATATTTTGCTTGCGTTGGTATTCTTATTGTCATAGCAGTGTTATTTGGGACTGAGCCCTCAAGCTTAGGTCAATGAGAATATTCCCAAATGAAACTTGAAGAGATATCCAAACTAACAGATGTACAAGGTTGTGAGGAGAGGCTGAAGGCTAGCAGATGATCTCCCAGAGATGGCTCACCGTGGAACTGGGATGAATGAGCCTTTGGAGGGCAAGGCTCAAGGGGCAGCTCTCAGGGTTTATTCTTGCTATTGGCATGCCTTTCCTGTCATTGTTAAATTGATACAACAATCCCTGGGCACTAGCCCACCCTAGTGGTCAGACTTTTTGCAGATCAACAAAGATGCACTGTCTTACAATGATGTTATATAGACACATAGATGATTTCTTAATTCCTAATGAGGATTCTGTAAGATTTCCTAAATTTATACCAATAATTATTGAGCCCTTTATAAAAGGGCTGAAATTAGAGCTCTCTATAATATAAAATTGCAATTAGGACTCTGCGACATGTCATCGGCAAATTGCATAGACAAATAGCAAGCATACAGATTTACAACTTAGGAACATATTCCTTTAGGCCACAAAACCAGTAACTAAAGATCATAAAAGGAACGAATGTTTTATTGTAAGTGCAAGGACAAAAGATACTATATTGACTGGGTTTATCTATACAAAATTTCAATGTTAACTTAGACATAAGAATTATAGTTTCAGACTCTCAATGAACATGGGGAGCTAGAGACAGATCATGTCTAGTTAGATAACTAGTCTTAATGGAAACACATGTAAACATCCCTGTTCTTATTTCTTATTCAGTTTATGATTTGAATTTATGTTTGAACTTGCTGTGAACTTTTGAACTACTATGTGATCTGTTCTCCTGAAAAGGTACAAAAAAGTAGGGACGATGATATTAAGTAGGCAGAAGGAGACTAGGATAGAAGCATTTCAGAGATAAGGGGCTGGGCAGATGAGGAGAGGTAAGAAGAGAGCAGAATTAAATAGATGCAGAAGGAGAATAGAAAAGATGCAGAGAAAGCATATAGAAGGCTGGTGTGCTTCTTATTGACAAAAACAGGGCTTTCCCTTATAGATTTGTGTATAGGTAGAAGCTTTGTCTTTCTCTATGCAATAAGGGTTGAAGCTTATTTTTCATTCAGAATGAGTGAGTTCTTTTTGTGTTGACACTTGGGCTTTACATTACACATGTAAGTATAGTGTGTGTGTGTGTGTGTGTGTGTGTGTGTGTGTGTGTGTGTGTGTGTGTGTG
>NC_046162.1:68372047-68380411 GCF_011064425.1 Rattus rattus | reverse complement strand
ACACACACACACACACTTTTGTTTTAAATATAAACAAAAGATCCTTTTTAGGGTGCAACAGAATACAGAGGCAGTCATAGGAATGAGGCCTAGAAAGAACTTCGATTTGTTCTCCATCACCCCAATCTAACCCTGAGGCAGGAGAAGGATGGCATGTCCCTCACCAGGTGGCTGAGTGTGACCCTCTGCTCTGCAGAGTGCATTGCACAAATACATGTAGGTTGCACTCAAAAGGCTGCTATAAAGGGCATGGAACAGGGGGAATAACCAAACTTATCAGACAGGGAAAGTGCTTCCGGGGTCAGTGACCTCTTACAGGCATTCATGTCACAGAATCCAGAACATCTTGTGACCCTTACTGAAAGCACAGATTCCTGTGTGATTCTGGGATCCCAATTAAGACAAAGCATTAGGACCAATCCCCAACACCAGCACCACCAGATCTCTACTGTGCAACCCTCAGTCATCCTGGTAGACTGCAAGACAGCAAGCTGGAGATGAACGTATATACGGTTAGTAGCAAAAGAAACAGGAATAGCAGCAGGCAAAGCGCTGAGTTTTAACACATGTGTCTGATATACTTCTCCCAGATACTCGTACTTGGGACCCCTAGGCAAGATGGCTTGTTGTTTTATTTTGTCTTATAGAAATAGGTAGTTATTTTTATTTTTATGAGCCCGAGTGTTAACCTGCAGGTATGGGTGTGCATCGCCAGACGTGAGGAGGTAAGAAGAGAGTATTGGATTCCTTGAAACTGAGATTAAAAATGGTTGTGAGTGACCATGTGGGAACTGGGAATCAAACCAAGGTGCTCTGCACAAGTGCAACCCTCTCTAACCACTTTTGTTTTTATTGTTTTGGAGAAGGGTCTTGCCATATATCCCAGGTTAACCTCCAGCTCATGGCAATCCTCCTGCCTCAGCGGCTACATGCTAGAGATGATGCCCCACCAGTCTCAGTCTGGCCTAGTTAGTTCAGTCTTTGAGCTTCATTTTATTCATCAAAATTTAAAAAGAGAGGCTATAGTGATTTGAATAGGTATGGCTCCCATTTGACTGCTTGGCCCATGGGGAGTGGCACTATTAGGAGGTGTGGTCTTGTTGAAATAGGTGGGGCCCTGTTGGAGGAAGTGTGTCATTGTAGGGGTGGGCTTTGAGGTCTCCGAGGCTGAAGTTCTGCCCAGAGTGGAACACAGTGGATCAAGATGTATAACTCTCCAGCACCATGTCTGTCTGGACTAACCTTTGAAACTGTAAGCCAGTTTCAATGAAATGTTTTCTTTTATGAGAGTTTCCTTGAACATGATGTCTCCTCACAGCAATGGAAACCCTAAGACAGTGGGACTAGGGAGAGGCTCTGTGGGTAGTGCTTGCCACTAAAGCAGGACTTGAGTTCAGACCCCTTCCCTCTCCAACACCCACATAAAAAAGTCTACCTGCTGGCAGAGGGGCCAACACAGCTGGGTTCCTACACCTTTCTTGGCCATCCATCCTGAAACAGTGAGTTTCCAGTTCAGTGAAGAGATTCTGTCTCAAAAATAAGGAGCAACTGGGGAAGACATGAGATGTTGACATCTGATCTCTACATGAACGTGTGTGTGTGTGTGTGTGTGTGTGTGTGTGTGTGTGTGTGTGTGTGTGTGTGTGTGTGTGTGTATATAGTGGAGTGCATAAATTTCATGTAATCATTTGAAGGCAAGAGGACAACTTTGGAAGTCAATTTACTCCTATAGTTCTGGGAATCAAACTCAGGTTGTCAGGCTTGTGCTGAGAGCTTTTTACATGTTAGACCAACTTGCAGGTCCTTCTACTTTACTTTTTAGTTAAATGGCATTTCCTGGAAGTTAGTCTATGTAGTCCATAGAGACCACCTTCATTCCATTCCTTCAGCCTCAGGGTAGGTACCCTATTGTCTATGTATTAGATTTGCTAATCAAATCTCTTATTTCTGGACATTTGTATAATTTCTAATGTTTGCAAGTATAAAATGTATCCAGAAACTATACTTGTGTAGTTATGCTTTTATATTGCCGAGATGTACCTCAGCTGGAGAGACAGCTCGGCAGTTAAGAGTGTTAACTGCTCTTGCCAAGGACCTGGGTTTGGTTCCCAGCACCCACATGTTACAGATAGCTCACAACCATCCATGACTCCTGGTTTGGGGGATTCAATGCTCTCTTCTGAGTTCCATGGGCATCAAACATGTGTGAGATACAGATACATACATGCAAACTATAAGGCTCAAAGTGAGTCTTAACTACCAGGAGACCTCCCCAAGTGAGACACGAGAACAGAGTTCGATGCAAACGCAAGAGGTTTATTTTCCAGCGCATTGGGGTTGACCTTCAAACAGCCCCTCGTGGCAAGTGAATGGAAGGCAACCTCGAATGGCTATAACAGCAGTTTTTATACTTTTTAGGGGTACAGGTTGCATTAGCAAGGTTACAGTTTAAACTTATTGACCTTTGAATCTATTGGCTAGCAAGCATATGACATGCATTTGAACTCTATCTGGGACCAGAGGGTCAGGTGACAATCAGTCAGTACATTCTTCGGATTTTCAAGAATGTCCCTGCTCCTCCTGAGAACTGTGGGTGGAGAATGGAACTTGGCCCAGCCTTGACCGGAGGTGGGAAGCTGGTACTTGGCCTAATCTTGACCTGAGGCGGTGGGTGTAAAGCTGGCAAAAGCCCCTAGGGTCCCCATAACCTACCTACTTTCTATCAGGCCAAGCCTCTTAACAGCTCTTACACTCCAGTAAGAACTAGGGTCCTTCACAAACAAAACACTTATACACACAGCAGGTAAATGAATCTTAAAATTTTAAAAATGGAACAACAATGTATCTTCATGATAATACATTTCCAGAATAAATATGTATATAATGTTTTTGGGGGGGGTGGCAATGGGGGAGGGTGGGGAGGAACACCCATAAAGAAGAGGAGGGGAGGATTAGGGGATGTTGGCCCAGAAACCAGGAAAGGAATTGAAATGTAAATAAGAAATACTCAAGTTAATAAAAAAAAAAAAAATTAAAAAATTTTAAAATGTTTTTACAATAAGCACTTTTATGTAGTGTTGCCAAGTTTTGCTGTTTTTGGTGAGAAATTGTATCTTGTTTTTTTTGTTTTTTTTTTCTTTCTTTTTTCAGTGTTGAGTATTGATCATAATACAAACATTTGAGGCAAGCATTTTGTCATTCTCAGCTAGTGGTCTTTTTTTAAAATTTTAAGACAGGACCTCAAGTATCCCTGGGTTGGCACTGAACTCACCATGCAAAAAAGTAATAACAACGTCAAAAGAAGAACTCACTGTTATGGTGCCAAGGATGACCTTGAACTTGCATTCTCCTACGTCTGCCTCCTGAGCGGTAGAATTGCAGGCATGCACCACCAGACTCAGTTCTCACATACAGTGTGGGAGACCAAGCCCAGGACTTGGTACGGGCCAGGTAACTATTCTACCACCTGAACCACATCCTCAGCTTCTCATCAGAGAGATTTTCTTTCTTTTTTTTTTACTTTTTTTTTTTTTTTTTTTGGAGCCCCTGGACCGAACCTAAGGACTTGTGCTTTTAGGCAAGTCTTTAATTGAGCCAAATCCCCAACCCCCTGGAGAGAATTTGGCTCCTGTTTATTAGCCAGTGTTTTATTCAGATGTTTTGCTGTGTCACTTGTGTGGTTGTTGCCCTGGAGCCATAACAGACATCATGATCTTTTAAAGTCTTTAATTGGAGTTACTGATGGCTGTGAGACACCATGCTGGATACTAAGTCTGGCTCCTTGTCTAGAGCAGCCAGTGCTTTTATTCACTGAGTGATCTCTCTAGCCCCTGTCCTCAGTGTGGTGGTTAGACAAGGTAGCCTCAACAGACTCATGTGTTTGAGTGCTTGGCCCAGAGGGAGTGGTGCTATTAGGAGGTATGGCCTTATAGGGGGTATGGCCTTATTGGAGTAGGTGTGGCCTTGTTGAAGGAAATGTTTCACTGTGGATGGGCTTTGGGGTTTTACAAGATAAAGTCTAGCCTTTCTCACATCTAAGAACCTTTTGTATTTTGTGAATTGTTTCCCTTTTGCCCTCTTTTGTTTTGTTCTTGTTTTTGTTTTTTTGCTTTTGTTTGAGACAGGGTTTCTCTGTATAGCTCTGGCTGTCCTAGAACTCAGACCTAGAACTGTAGACCAGGCTGACCTTGAACTCAGAGATCCACCTGCCTCTGCATCCCAAGTGCTGGGATTAATTTTGTGTGTCACCACTTGTACTGGCTGGTTTTGTGTGTCAAGTTGACACAAGCTGGAGTTATCAGAGAAAGGAGCCTCCCTTGAGGAAATATCTCCATGAGACCCAACTGTAAGGCATTTTCTCAACTAGAGATCAAGGTGGGAGGACCCAGCCCATTATGGGTGGTGCCATTCCTGGGCTGGTAGTCTTGTGTTCTATAAGAGAGCAAGCTGAGCAAGCCAGTAAGCAATGTCCCTCCATGGCCTCTGCATCAGCTCCTGCTTCCTGACCTGCTTGAGTTCCAGTCCTGACTTCCTTTGGTGATGAACAGCAATGTGGAAGTATAAGCTGAATAAACCCTTTCCTTCCCAACTTGCTTCTTGGTCATGATGTTTGTGCAGGAATAGGAACCCTGACTAAGACACCTCTCTCTCTCTCTCTCTCTCTCTCTCTCTCTCTCTCTCTCTCTCTCTCTCTCTCTCTCTCTCTCTCTCTGTGTGTGTGTGTGTGTGTGTGTGTGTGTGTGTGTGTGTGTGTAGAGACAGAGTTTCTCTATCCTGCCTGCCCTGGACTCAAGTTTGTAGACCAGGCTGGCCTCAAACTCACGGAGATCTGCCTGCCTCTGCCTTCTGAGTGCTGGGATTAAAGTGTGCACCACTAGGGGTTGGGGATTTAGCTCAGTGGTAGAGCGCTTGCCTAGGAAGCGCAAGGCCCTGGGTTCGGTCCCCAGCTCCAAAAAAAGAACCAAAAATAAAAAAATAAAAAATAAAGTGTGCACCACTGTGCCCAGCTCCTTTGCCCATTTTTTAAGAGATGGCTTCTGGGTTGCAAAGATGGTTTAGTTCTGCACAAGTGTGAAGAGTGAAGTTTCGATCTCCAGTGCCCATGCTGGGTGGGTGTGGCAGAGACAAGGGATGTCCAGAGTAAGCTAGCTAGCCGGTGAGCATTGGCTTCAAGTGACAGGCTAGCTCCGTAAAATAAAATGGAGAGCAACCGAGGAAGACATCCAACACCAACCTTTGGCCTCTACACGCAGACAGACAGACAGACAGACGCACGCACGCACACACACACCACATACATTTGAACACTCACACAAACGCAGGTGCACACCCCACACACATATAAGGTATACAAAGTAAAAATCTTGGAGCTCTGGAAAGACAGCGAAGTGGAAACTTAAGGGTTCTTTGGAAATTCAATCGGACGGTGTTTTGCTGGGGCAGACTCGTGAAGGGACGTTTCACTGAAGCAGACACAGGAGAGAGGATGCTCTGCTAAAGCGAGCACCTGAAAGGAGACGTGATGAAGGATCCTTTGCTAACAACACACATGAATTAGCCTGCCTTACATTGCGTAGTTGAGCTGCATTTATCCAGATGCCATAGAGAGAAGGGCACCAAAACCTTCTGGAGGTGCGCTGCAGTTTGTTACTGCTCCAAGGACCCCAACTGACATGGATGGCACACAACCATCTGGCAATGGGACACGGCAGAGGTACCAATACAAAAATAAAAAGATGATTTTCTCCTTCATAAAAGGATTTAAAAAAGTTTTTTACAGAAAAATATTTTTTTGGTAGAAAATTTAATATATGAAGGCTTTTGAATGGGTCTTTGCTGATTTTTATCTCTCCATATTAATTTTATAAGTAACTTTTTAAAATGTTTTTATTTTTCCTTTCTGACATTGAGGCCTTGCTGTCCCTGTATGGGTCATGTCACCCGTGTTGCTTACCTGATCTCTGTAACAGGGGTTACAGAGAGTTGCTAGACTGGTTGCTGGGATCCTTGAACTCAGGTTCTTGGAAGAGCAGCCATCCAACTGCCGAGCCATGCCTCTAGCCCTTTGGACCTAAAGAACTTTTGTATATGTGAGACCAACAGATTCCGTGGTTACTCCAAAGAACCTTTCTAAACAGGTCTTTAAAATGGATTTGAAAAGAGCAAAGTGCAGACAGCTGTGGTTGAAGATATCTATCTATGTTCTTCCAGAGGATCTATTTGGTTTATCCATCCCCATCCATCCAGGCCATCCAACCAGGGTCTCTCTATGAAATTCTGGCTCCAGGGGATCTACATTCCTTCTGGCCATCAAACCAGGTACCCCCAAGTTTGGGATTAAAGGCATACCATAATGAGACTAGAAATTAATCTTTTAATTTATTTTTCTTAAAGATTTTTTTTTTTGACTGGAGAGATGGTTCAGGGCCTTAAGACACTGACTGTCTTCCAGAGGTCCTCTGAATATATATTAGCTTTCACCAGCAGTTTAGCTCTTTTTTAAAGATTTATCTTATTTATTATATATATCAGAGCTGTCCAATACAAAAATAAAAAGATAGTTTTCTTCCCCATTCCTTGTTGGGAATTGAAAAGTTTTACAGTAAAAGAATATTAACCTTTTTGGTAGAAAATTTAATATATTGATATTTATTTGAATGTGCAGCCATTAGTCGTATTTTTATCTCTAGCATATTAATTTTATAAGGTAATTTTAAAATGTATTTTATTTTTATTTTCTGTACATTGGTGAATTGATTGCATGTATGTCTGTGTGAGGGTGTCGGATCCCCTGTAACAGGGGTTACAGAGAGTTGCGAGCTGCCATGTGGTTGCTGGGACTTGAACTCAGGTTCTCTGGAAGAGCAGCCAATGCTCTTAACTGCTGAGCCATCTCTCTCTAGCCCCTTTATTAAAGATTTATTTTGGCTGGGGTTGGGGATTTAGCTCAGTGGTGAGCGCTTGCCTAGGGAAGCGTGGGCCCTGGGTTCGGGTCCCCAGCTCCAAAAAAAAAAAAAAAAAAGAACCAAAAAAAAAAGATTTATTTTATGTATATGTGAGTAATTGCATCAGATTCCGTGGTACTACAGTTCCATTGTAGGCTGACATGGGATGCTGGGTATAGAACCTGGGTCCTCTGCAAGAGCAGCAAAGTGCTTTTAACTGCTGAAGCATATCTATCTATCTATCTATCTATCTATCTATCTATCTATCTATCTATCTATCCATCCATCCATCCATCCATCCAGGGTCTCTCTATGTAGTTCTGGCTGGGCTGGAATTCACTACATATCCCAGGCTGCCATCAAACTCACAAAAATCTGCTAGTCTTTACCTCCCAAGTGCTGGGATTAAAGGCATGCACCATCATGGACTAGAATATTAATCTTTTATCTGTAATGTACTGGTAAATATTTTCTTCACAATTAGTCGCTGTTTTTTTTTCCCCATACAAGTTGGAAGGGTCGTGCACAGGGCCTATACAGGTCTGGACCAGGTCCTCTGAATATATATTAGCTTTCAGTTTAGCAGTTTAGTTTTCTTTTCTTTTTTTAAAGATTTATTTATTTATTATATATAAGTACACTGTAGCTGTCTTCAGATACACCATAAGAGGGCATCAGATCCCATTACAGATGGTTGTGAGCCACCATGTGGTTGCTGGGAATTGAAACTCAGGACCTCTGGAAGAGCAGTCAGTGCTCCTAACCACTGAGCCATCTCTCTAACCCCTCAGTTTAGTATTTTTATGGTACTCCTGAGTGTGTGAACAAGTGTTTTTCTTTTTTTATAACTATTATTTTTTATTTATCTTGATTTTTTTAAAAAAGATTTATTTATGTTATTTATATCAGTACACTGTAGCTATCTTCAGACACACCAGAAGAGGCCATCAGATCTCATTACAGATGATTGTGAACCACCATGTGGTTGCTGGGAATTGAACTCAGGACCTCTGGAAGAGCAGCCAGTGCTCTTAACCACTGAGTCATCTCTCCAGCCAGTTTTACCTTATTACATTTTGTTATGTTTCCTTGTTATTAAAAGCCTGTTGTTTTCTTATTGAGAGACAGGAAGGAAGTGAACGTGGATGAAGGGGATGTGGGGGGAAATAGGACTGAGGGGAAAGTATAATCAGGATATATTGTACAAGAAAGAATATATTATTAATAAAGAAGAGAAATAACTCATGTAATAAAGACAAACATTTTGGAGACTTAAATGTTTTAATATATCATTGCAGACATTTGCCTATTTTTTTGTTTTTACAAATTTAGGGATTTAAAAAGCTCTATCATTATTTAAAATTATATTTCTAAGATTTTGTGAGGCTCTCATCTGCAAAAAACCCTTTAACTCACAGTT
>NC_046162.1:68362914-68372037 GCF_011064425.1 Rattus rattus | reverse complement strand
CAAACAGTAAGTAACCAGCTTAGACCAAAGAGTCACTTTCTTTTTTTTTCTTTTCTTTTTTTCGGAGCTGGGGACCGAACCCAGGGCCTTGTGCTTGCTAGGCAAGCGCTCTACCACTAAGCTAAATCCCCAACCCCAAAGAGTCACTTTCAAAAGATGATTTGAGAAAAAGCCAGGGGGAAAAGGCCTTCAGGCTGAAGATGGAAGAGGGGTGCATGTAGTAATGTGCTGGTTTCCTGCCCTCCTGATGAGGTCCCCAGCCATTGGTAGATGTGACAGAGCTCAGATAAAACAAGAAGAATGGAGAAATGCCAAGGCTCAAATGAAAATGAGGCTTGATATATTTCCAGAATGAAAAAATATTTAATAAAATCAGGGTCAAGAGAAAGTCCCTATATATATCACTCGTCTCCCTTCCTCACTACTGGTCAAACCAAGGACATCTGCATCGGAAGCTGTCTGACCTCAAGTCAGGCACACTATGTCTCCAGGGCATCTCAGGATGCTTGTATATATGGCCAAGCCACACAGGTCAGGGAAGACCAGGTACAGACGGGGTAGCCTTACAGGTACAGGCTGAGGGAGCCTAATAGGTACTGGCTAGCCGAGCATCACTGGATACAGGGGTCCAACAGCCGAGGAGGCCCACATCAGCGAGCCTGTGCCTGTGCAGTTCCTTCCAGCAAGTGTGTGCACCCCAGGCCTCACTCTTGCAGGAGCTTATGCTTGACTGTAGAGCTTTCCGAGCAGAGGTGGACAAAAAGGGTGCCAGCAGCAGTGCGAGCCCGCAGTTCCTGGAGCTCATAGTCATGGGCCCATTCAATGTTGCCCCACTTCTGGATCTAAGGAGAAGTAAAAACAAGCTTCTGGGTTAGTTTTGCCTGGTGATCTGAATCACATTCCATTCCCATTGCTGGGCTAAGGGTGGTGAGCCATGATCCTACCAAATACATGAGACCCATGTGGGCCATCTGGTAATGATCCAGGAAGCTGGGGCTGGCTTTTTTGCTGTCTGGGGCCTTAGATAGTCTGGGAGGAACATATCTCAGCTTAGGGGCTGGCCATTGCTAAATCCCAGTGGGTCTCCTCTAATGGGGCCTTATCTATGTGATCCAGGAAGCCAGCAGGAAGCAGCCTGAAAGTTGTCATCCTTTTTGAGTTGTATATCTCATTGTCCTTCAAGGCTGTAGGGACTACCATGGGGGTGCAGTAAATAAATGAAGCCAGATCACAAGCAACTTGGTTCTGACCCCTAAGGAGCAGCAGAACAGCAGTGATTCTGTGTAGCACATAGGAAGCCAGCTGTAGACCCTCTCAGAATTATAACAAGAGGGAGGAGCTCCAAACCCACTGTGCCTCTGCAGAAATGAGTGTCTCCAAACCCACCCTGCTGGTGTCTCCCTACAGGAATCCAGCAGCCCTGGCCAGATCACCAGGGAATACAAAGTATTTCAGGTCATACAAGCTACCTGCATTTCTGCTTGCTTGGTCTCAGTTTGCACAACTGAAATACATTATCTGAGATAATTTTCACCTTCATTTCAGGTCATTCCTCATTTTGTGCAGGATCAAATCCAAGTTCAGAGGGTCACCTGGCTTGGGTCCCGTAGCCAAAAGCACAGTCCAATCCAGAGGCCAGATTTCCTGGTTTTGTACCAACCCTACAGTCCTAACAGCTGACATCAGCCCTTCTCATGAAATGGCCTGACATCAGTGAGTGGCTCTTTTCTGCTGTATAGAAATAGGTTGCCCCTGGCATTTTTCCAAGCAGTACATTAAATATTCCAATAAGGTTTTTAATCTCAAAGAAACCAACTCCTAATAACATTAACCTTCTGAGGTTGGAGTAATAGCAACACCCTCAGGCTCACAAGGAGCACTAGGTTCTCAGTGTTAATGACACAAACAATGGGCTGGGGAGACGGCTCAGCACTTGCTGCACAAGGATGAAGAGCAGAGTTCAGATCCCAACAACCACATAAAAGCCAAGTGGACGTAGCAGCCGACCTATAACCCTAGCTCTGCAGAGGCAGACAGGGATTCTCCAGAGCAACTGGCTAACTTAACTAGCCACACTGGTGAACTCTGGGTTCAAGCAAGAGTCTCTGCCTCAATACTGAGGTAAAGAATAATTGAGGAGGACACCTAGTGTCAACCTCCAGAACGCTCACACATGTATCCTTACCTGCACATGTACCACATAAACGTAAACACACATAGGAAGACAGAAAGGAGGCGGGGGGGGGGGGAGAAGAAAATAAAAATAGTAAGATGAAAATATAAACAAAAGCCAGGCCCAGCAGCACACATTTGTGATCTCAGGAGGCAAAGGCAAGAGCACCTTCATATGGTCCAGGCCAGGCTAGTCTACACAGTGAGTTTCAGTCAGGACTATACAGCAAGGCTTGTCTCAGAAAAGAAAAATAAGACAGACATATAAATCGGCCAGCCATTGTGACATGTGTCCATAATCCCAGCATCAGAGAGGCTGAGGCAGGAAGAGCAGAAGTTCATGGTTAGCAATGAGCTCAAGGCTGATCTAGACTACCTGGGACTCTCTCTCGACAAAGCAAAACAAACACAAGCCAAAAACAAAAATGTGAACAGCAGCGTGGCGGAACCTTAGTTTTCTGCCTCCTAAACCCAACGTGTGTGCAGGCAGCAGCTGCTCCTTGGCTCCTCTGCTAGCTAGGGTGGATATCAGGAACACAAAGCAGGACAGATGCGGCCCAAATACCTTCATCTGCCCATGAGCCTCACAGTGGCGGCCTTAGCCCTAGTAACACGGACATGGGAGCAAACCACAGTGTAACACTCTCCAGAAGTGCAACCTAGCACTCCAGTTTATTCTTCTATAAAATGTGGGTAAGCACAAGTCCTACTCAATCAAGCTGTTGAAGAGTTGGGGGACAAGGAGAGTACTGAACAATTCTGAAGCCTTTTCACATGCATGGGTATGTGTGTGTGGTGCTGATGATGGAATCCAGGGCCCAGAGCATACTAGGCTGGTCTTTAGCCTACACTTAGCCCCAGCAACACTTAAACCTTCACTGCTCCTTAGTTTGATTTTTTTTTCTCTCATGTACAAAAACTCAGAGAGTCTGAATCAGAAAGGGTTAAAGTAGGAACTGATATCAGAACTTACCTGGTACTCTTCCTCCAGGCGTGACAGCAGCACAGCTTGTTCCACAGTCAGGCGCAAGTCAATCAGGCCCAAAGTCAACAACATGGACTTGAGCTGGGCCACTACAAATTCAATCCCTGGGCAGGGGGACACAAGCCCAGTCAATACTTATAGCCTACTGCCTGTCAGTTTCTATTCCCTCATGGAATAGGGCAAGGGGACATCATCCTAAGACCCACTTGACTTTGACACACTCTCGTGCCAGAATACTATCCTTTTCTTGGGGTAACCCACCTCTGCCTTTTCCTGGGTAGGTATATGATCTGAACCTAGTTAATTCAAGTGTCCCCCAGGCCTCACTCCATGATTGGTTTAAAGATGGCTATATGGGTCTATACTAATGATACAGGAAGAGCTAAGTAAAAGGGTCTGACATCAGAGCCACCCATCCTCCATGCTCAGAGTGCTCAACAGGGATGTGTCACTATGTACCCAACCCTCCAGGCCCATGAAACCCAACTTGTACCTTGCAGGGCCCACATGTTGTAAGAGGCCAAGTGGCTAGTAAGCACCTCTCGGGTCTGGGTAGGGATGCTGGGCCCCATTATGCTGGTAGAGGAGCCGATCTCCATTCCATACCTAAAGGGAAAGGCATGAGCATGTCTTCGGCACACTGTCTTTCAAGAGCAGTCTAACTTTTAACTAAGAGCAAAAAACCAAACCAAGCCAAACCAAACATTATGGCATACATGCTTTCCTCAGGACAGCAGAGCATGGAGGTGCACACCTGTGATCACACCTGTGATCACAGAGCTCAGAAGGCTGAGGCAGGATATCACAGGCAGAAGGCCAGTGGTGCCTACACAGTGGGTTTGAGTCTAGCCTGGATTACATGAGACCCTACTTCAAAGAACCAAAACAAACAAATAAATAAAAATAGCCCCTCAGGATGTCTGGGTCATTGTGAGGACTCAAGAAATGTGTAACAAGGGCTGGAGCCCAGTAGCAGTTATTCAGGGCACAGTGACCTAAATGACTTTGAGGAATATGTTTTCCAAGGTAACCCCTCCTCTCCACACCTGAGGGAGCTCAAGCTCAGGAGGGCTCTGGCTGAGGAAGCCAGCCTGAGATTTCAGGTGTACTGTGTGCCTCTGACCCCAGCACCCAAACCAATACCAGGCCTATTCAATGTCCATGTGGGGCTGCACATCTTACCTTTTCTCAGCCCACTCTATGATGGGATCCCATTCGTTCTTTTGAAGTTCCACTAATGTCTCTGGTTCTTCCACCCTGTAGCTAATTCATTGTAAAAACCACCTTCATTAATAAAAAAGTATAATTCCTTCATTGAGGGACAGAAAAGGAAAATGCAAAGGGCATAA
Source organism: Rattus rattus (assembly GCF_011064425.1). Taxonomy (NCBI): domain Eukaryota; kingdom Metazoa; phylum Chordata; class Mammalia; order Rodentia; family Muridae; genus Rattus; species Rattus rattus. The sequence continues at coordinate 68,367,531 of NC_046162.1, read as the reverse complement.
GCAAAAATTTTCCACCAACAACCCAGCATCCTAAGTCTTGTCCCATAAAGCCATGTGCTCCGAGTACAGCCAAGGGGTGAAGGAACCACATGGGCCAGCAGCATCAGCTCTAGCCTCACTTCAGACGCTCATTACCAGGACACTTTCTCAGATAAATCCCACACTGATGACAAGCAGAACCTCTGGGGTTCTGGCCATGTTTCCATACACCCTCCAGAGAATTTTAGTGTAGCTTGAGTTGTGATTGGTTATCTTCCAGTTCCCAAATACTTGACAGGTCCATTAGCAGCCATGTTCGTGAACTCAAAAGCAGATCTGCAATAAAAATGGGACCCATACCCACTGGACACAGTGCTGCGCTAGACGCTCAGTGAAACCTCCTCCTGGCCAAGGACCAAATGCCTGCCGACATTTCAGGAACCTAGCCACCTCCTGTTGTAGCTCCTTTTGCCCAAAGGGATCACCACAGAACCAGGTGGTACAAGTCATTTTGATACAGACACAGAAGGGTCAGTTGATAGGAGCTAAGCTGCACAGTCTCATGGATGGAAACCCTAGGGCACAACAGAAAGCTAGTTTCCTGTAAGCAGAGGGTATGCAGAAAAGCTGGGCTGCTGAGAGCTGAGTAGGAAGCCTTTCCTCCCTACCCAATCCTGGACCTGAAGGGTAGAGGCAGACAGAACTTGGTCCCAACTGCCTTTGTTTACTTGTTAGAATCCAGTATAGTTTTCAAGAAGCCCTCTTTATCAAAGGGAAGCTGAATGAACTCTATTCCCTGCAAGCCACTGTTCCCTAACAAAAACAGAGTAGGCTTTCCTACTCCCTCCCTTCCAGAGTACCTATGCTAGCATCCCAAGGAATCCCTGGGGTGACTCAAAGCCCCTGAGTAAAGGGCCAACAGGCCCAGTGCTGCACAATCATTCAGATGTTCCTTTAATATCACTCTCCAACAAGCAAATAGACACGGGAGAATTCAGAATTGGGAGAGACCAGCCCCTGACTACTGCCACCTGTAATGACAGGGATGCTAATACACGAACACATTAAGGGCCAGGGTTGGCCAATGGGTCCTATAGTTCTGGAGCCTGTGGAAATGGCATACGTCTCTATGGCAACTCAGCTCAGCCCAAGGGGTACCCTGTGCTAGAACAGACTGAGAAGTCTTCCTCCTGGGGTTCAGTCATATCAAGTGGGCTACCTTCTTGCCCTCTTGCAAAATAATGACAAAGGCCTTGCTTTCTCCCCACCGATATGCTTTGGACAAATGAAACAAAATAGACTAAGAAGTTCACACCACCCAAGAGGACTATTCATCTAATGCCACTTACCAGATGGTGTCCGTGTCTAGAAACTTCACAGCTGCCCGGATCAACTGGTCTTTGTTTCGCTGGGTTGGGTTGTCCAAGGATGTATTGCACAATGTGGTCTTGATAGAAAGGTAGAAAATGCTGTCACTCACCTGTGGGGTTCAGGCGTGCATACACTGCATCTGACACATCTGACAGCACATCAGAGCCATGCATTAGCGCTATCATCACAGCCACAGCAGCAGCCTATCTGCTGGGGGATCTGAAAACCAGGCTCCGTCTTCAAACTCTACTGTGCTCATGGGATTCACTAGACTCTCACAGTGGTCTTTCTTAGAGTAGGGAACTTTCTCAAAGTTTCAGGGCTTTATGTATTTTCACATTCACGACTATCAGGTTAACCTGCATAACTATGCTTTGGGGCAGATGCTACTATTCTACCTTTTTCAGAAATGTGAAAATTGAGGCCCATAGAGGTAAAATACATACTCAAATACAATAGAGGCATGAAACTCAAAATAACTGAGAGTTTTACCAGCTTGTTGGACACTTCAGAAAACAAGTCAGCAGATTGAACTGGGATCAAGATATTTCCTTAGTGTTACCTCATCAATAAGAGGCTCCTAAGGCTGCTCTAGGCCTCAGTTTGTGGCCTTGTCACCCTGATTACACTAGATAGTCAAGAAATAGACTATGCTGTTAGGCCCATCTGGGTCTGCAGTGAGTATGACGAGAACACCTAGCCCCAGTACTAGCTGGTGCCTTCCTTAGAGCCACATGAGGATTGCATGCACTGTTATCATCTGACCACCCATGGCACAATAAGGTGGGCAGTACAGCAGGGACCATTGGAAGGGTGGAAGGGTGACCATTCTGTAAGGCTGAAGAGGGCTTCATCCTCCTTTCCTCACCCATCTGGTGCCTGGGTCCCGTACCCCACCAATGTTCAGTGAGATTCAGGTATACTTGCAACTGGAACTACTGAGGAAAAAGACATGGCCACTACTCTTCTGTCACTAACCAAGCTATGAAAGACACAGGTAATAAACATGTAAATAGAAACAGACCGCTACAGTGGTGATGCAGCACATGACTATCTGTAATGAGAAATAAAGGCTGCACTCAGGTGAGGCGGCACACACCTTTGGTCCCAGTACTTAGGAGGCAGAGGCAGGCAGACTTCTGTGAGTTCAAGGTCAGACTGTTCTACCGAGCAAATTCCTAAACAGCCAGAACTATATAAACAAAACAAACTGTTTCAAAATAATAATAATAATAATAATAATGATAATGATAAAAATAAAAATAAAATAAAGATGAGAGATGTGACTAAGACATGGAGGGTTTGCCTAGCATTCATAAACCCTGGGCTCAACCCTCAGCACTGCATAAACAGGACATGGAGACACATGAGTCATCTCAGTACTCAGGCCATAAAAGCACAAGTTCAAGGTCATTTGCAGCTATAAATCAAGTTTGAGGCCTGCCTAAGACACAAGACTCTGTCTCAAAAAACCAAAATCAACCAAACAACAAAGATAAAATGGGATAGGGGATGGAGGGGGAGAACTAGGAGTCATTAATGATGACTTCTGTCCAGAGACCAGGGGAAAAACCAGTCACACACTACTCAGCCCAGTGCTCCAAGTAGAGCGAACTACAAGTGGCCAGGCCAGGCAAGGAAAGAACTTGGCCTGTTCAGTGACAGATGGTTTAAGTATGGCTGCAGGTAGGCAGGTAGGAGCCTTGTCTATCCCAGAGCCTTGTCATAATATGGAAGGAACTGCCAGGAAGGCTTGGTGAGCATCAGATGGACGTTAGTATGATAAAAGTTTGCTTGCTACAAGCTTGTTACCAGGTGCATGGTGTAGAACTTGATGGTATCCTGCTGGGAGTCCCATTCAGTGGCCACCGCAATAGCCAGGGCCTCGCTGGGGACGGTAAAAAGCTTGGCTTGGGGAGTTTTCAGCTTTCTGTGGTCCAGGTTTATCTCAAAGCCACCTTAAAAGATCAAATGAAAGTTCTCAGGGAATGTGGAGACAAAAAGTGTACCCCAACCATTCACAATAAGGCCATCAGATTTTCAGATACTTACCTTCACCCTGTGAGATGCTGACGTTCTGATAAAACCTCTTCCTTTCTGTAAGACAGATTTTTCAGAGACAATTTAAAATAGAATCAAGAGACCTCCAAAGGCAACACCAACTCATATCATTATTGCTAATGCTGATTGATTGGCTTCATTTTCATATCACCATCCAAGGTCTGCCCTGGTCTGCAGTATAATCAAGAGCTTCTGATTAAAGCCTAGAAAAGGGAACAACCACTCTCCAGGGACAAGTGAAGACCAGGACTCACTGGTTATGCCTCTCCTAGTATCCAAGCTGGGAGACGACTCTGATCAAGAGCCAGTGGAGCCTCAGACTGTGACCCGAGAACTTCCAACACCTGCTTTAGCAGCCAGTATGCCCACGCGCACTGCCCCCAGGCCAGCACAATGGACCTGAATGGAAAGTTGGTTTGTGAATGGAATAGAACCAGAAGCTCCTTTCAGGCAGATGCCTCTGAGGAAGGAAGCCAATGTGTGCTTATGTACACATGAATGTAAATGTGTGATGTACAGGCAGAAAATAAAGCTACCAAAAACATTTCCCGTCTTCTCTAACTCATTTATCTAATTAACCAGCTTGCTTGTGTATTCAACAGGAACTCCAAATACTTCCTTTAAGAAGGGCGATCTGTTTTGTATATCTTTGTTAGAATTACAAGAACTTAGAGAAACTTATGTGTGCAAGGCAGGGGGAGGAAACTGGGAAGGGTCTGATAATGAATAAGACATAAAAATCTTTGTCTTCATGCACTTTAAATTTTTTATAAAGTTATCAGACCTCCAAAAGAGGCATGGAAGAGGGGGACTTGTTGGAAAAAGGGGGCATAGGGGGAAGGGAATGGAAGAATAATGGAGAAGAATATTATCACATTATCAAAGATTGGCCACTAAAGGCTCAATCATGTATCTGCCTGCTTGGTGGGTCTAGTTGGTGCGCTGTTGAGAACGGTTGGGAAGTGAGGCCTTGGTGAAGGAGGTGTGATCCTGGGGTGGGCTTTGAGGTTTCAAAGCTTATGGCAGGCCCTGTCTCTGTCTCTCAAGATGTAGCTCTCAGCTACTTCTCTAGCACCAGGCCTGCCACTGTGCTTTCTACCATGATAATGGTCTAACCCTTTAAAACTATAAGCAAGCTTCCCACTAAATACCTTCTTTTGTAAGAGCTGCTTTGGTCATGATGTCTCCTCACAGCAATAGAACACC
>NC_046162.1:68349227-68362814 GCF_011064425.1 Rattus rattus | reverse complement strand
TGTAATCTTACATGGTCCACTGCTTGTGGGTTTAGATTTTGTGATGATATCTTATGCTTGTTACTTGTGAGTTCTGAATTTAAAATCTGCTCACCTAGAAGAGCTGGGGTCTCAGTATCATCTCCTTCAGTTTGCTATGCAAATCAATCAAGTTTCTCTGGTTAAGAAAACTTGATTTGGGGCTGGAGAGATGGCTCAGTGGTTGGGAGCACCTGACTGCTCTTCCAGAGGTCGTGAGTTCAATTCCCAGCAACCACATGGTGGCTCACAACCATCTGTGAAGAGATCCGATGCCCTCTTCTGGTGTGTCTGAAGACAGGAACAGTGTACTTATATATAATAATAAATAAATCTTTAAAAAAAAAAAAAAAGAAAAAAAAGAAAACTTGATTTGTCTCCGTGTTAGATTTTCTCCGGACCCCACAACAATGCCCAATTCAGGCTGTGCCTCACATTGTTGTTTCAGAGTGTGTTAACCTCACTAAATTTTCTTAAGGACAGACAGCCTCGCTTGACCTGTGAGCTCCAGGGCAATCTCAGTAAAATTCAATTTCCGGTGTTTGCTGGGACTGTGCCCCTTGTTTTGAATCCCCATTGGAGCTGATTTTCCCTTCTTGCATTTACCTGGGTGCAGGCAGCCCAGACGTTGGTGATTTCTTTTGTAAGGGCTAAAGTTTTAAGGGCTGTGTTTTAAGTTGATTACTGTAATTAAGAGATCTATTAAACAGAAATGCCTCTAACCTATAAGCCCTACTGCCCACATCCAGATAACTCCATTGTGTGCTAGGGGTTGTTATTCATGTAAGATAAACTATCCATGTGTTTTCCCTTCCTTAAGTACGTTTTGGCGCTTCCACTACACAAGATATGCTTGATCACATGTAGCTGGGAGTTATGTAGATAGGAAATATGTCAGAATGTATCCTTGCCCCTGGTTGGTCAAAGACAGGAAGCACATTGCCTTGTTGGCTTTGCTTTTTATAAGCACCAGACTAATGCAATTGGCAGCTATTCACTGCAACTCCCAGGTATGAATTTGGCCAGTGTCCACCCTCCTAGCCAGTATTTAATAAAGCTGGTTCCAATATGGCTCACAAATTGTGGTAGTGGTCTTATTCTCACCGGGCAGGATTAACATTTTCTGGAGTCCTCCAGTGATATCAGATCACCCATCCAACTCCTAGAGCTGGAGCTTTGCTCCATGACTGTAAAGCTGAAGGCTTGCCTCAGGAGGTTTATATATGGAGATGTTCCAAAGCTCTAAGACATGCTTTCAGTTTCACTCTCTCTTTTTTTTTCTTTTTTCTTTTTTTTTTTTTTTTTTCCGTAGCTGGGGACCGAACCCAGGGCCTTGCGCTTGCTAGGGAAGCGCCCTCCCACTGCGCTAAATCCCCCCCCCCCAGTTTCCCCCCCAGAGTGCGCTCCCATGGTGAGAAAAACAGCCTCCCCAGAAAAAGCCCCCGGCAAGTAATAGTTTGGTTCTGTATTGTGGGATCTAGATCTGGGATGTGTATGGGTTTGATGGTGCCTAAGTATTTTCCCATCCAGAGCAAGAAGCAAGACATCACCCGCTTCTGGTTGTTCAGAAAGTTTTTTGTCTGTCTGTTTTATATATGCGGATGGGTCTGTGTCTCCGTGTTGCGAACATGAGCTCAGAGACAAGTATGGGTTAGGCTCAGTGTGAATGATGGTAGACACCATGTGGTACGTTTTGATAGAATTGCTTTGAGTGTTTGAGCTTTCTGTGTTCTGTGTTTATTGATTTTGGTTTTTTCTATCTCTGCCACTGCCAGTGAGCAGCTATTGCCACCTTGCCATGGTGCCTGGGTGGGAGGGTGGGGGTTGTGGGGGTGGAGGTTGTGGGGTGGGAAGAGAAGGCAACAATAGGTAACCTGAGCTCCGTAGGGAAGACCAGAGGACTGTGATTGAATCCCAGACTTTGACCATTGAGTTGTTTGCACTGTTGGAGTTTCGGTTTGCCGTGGCTTGGTTGTTGTAGTGCCCTGTTTCTTCCCTCCTGAAGTAAAAAAAAAAAAAAAAGATGCGTTAAATAAGGCACTTGATTTACTTTTGATATTGCAGGAGCCCCATTTGAGAGTCTTTAATGGGAACTTTTGGAGTTTTACAAAACCCTGGATATTTTCTTCAAGTATTTAAATTTATAAGGCTATGGGACATTTTAAAGTGTATAAGCTATTTTACTGTAATGTCTTTATTAATCTGTAATCTAAACAAATAAATACGTGGCTAAACAGGCTGTAGGCTTCGTTTTTCAAAACCTACTTTTTAATGAGGATTCTCAAATGCTTTCCCCGACTTCTAGCCCAGCATCCAAAGATAGGGTAGAAAGATGGTAAATAGGACAAGGGGGTGTGGGTCTTCTTAAGAAGAAGGTTTTTGGGGGTGATTCCCATCTCTGTTGTCAGGATATCAGCAGCCCAGCTTAATACTATCAGGGTACCAAACTCAATCAGCTGTGATGGCAATCCAAAAGAAACAACCAGGCCTCTGCTGAATTGGCACAAGCCATTGGGAGTGACCAGAAACCAGCCAGGATGCGCAGAGAAATTCTCTGCCATGCCTTTCTCAAAGGAACGAAGACTCAGGACCAGCAAAGTACAGCAAGGCTAGCTACGCAAGCACACCATCACTGTCCGTGGAGTCCTATTTATACCCTCTCCAAACATCACGTGTCCTCCCACGGGTCTCGCCTCAGCCAAACACCGCACGAGTCTGCACCACATGACAGTACCAGAAACTTCCACTTCAATAGGGCCACAACCATAAGCACCAAACACTAAACAAACACCAGAAACACGGATTTTTCTATTTTATGATACAGCAAGACAGTGACCAAGAAGCCTGTGAAAGCCTACAAAGTGTCTCTCCTAACCTAAGAACTGTGCAGCATGTAGGGATCAGGAAAGCTCCCGATCTCTTTATAACTCGTGATTATAGTTTAAATGTCTTATCTTGATCCTAAAAGAGTTTCAATTCAAAAATTATTTTTATAATAACCTGACAAAGATGATTAAGCTTTGAGGTGGTTATCATTCTCAGTACTGAGGTAATTTTTAAAAAGAGCTTTATTTAGCCTTCTATATATGTTTTCGACGTATAGCCTAAAAGAAGTAACTAAGAATGGAGAAGGATTATTTAACTCAGAAATGCTTAGTAGATCCTAGCACTTGAGGCTGTCAGAGATCTGCCGAATATGGCATTTAAGATATTTAACTTAGCATGAGAGACAGACATCCAGATCTTTCACTGACACCCAAGGTCTACAGGAAGATAATAGGCAGAACCACAAACTCCAACTAGATTGTAATAACACAAACTACTAGGTAATACTGCTCCAATGTCTTGCCTGCAAGACATGTCCTTCCCATGTTTCTCCTCCACAGAAAAGTCTCTCATCTTCTGTGCCTGGCCAAAGACTGGTGCTGTCCTTGTACCTCTACCCTCAATGTCATGGAGGCCCCAGGAGTCTGGGATGACTGTCTAGGTAATGGACTCATCCACTAAAGAAATATGTTTTGCCATGACCGCTCAGGAATAAAGACACCCAAACCCTGTCAGGACTTCCCAGGGGAAACAAAGATGGAGTCCTGAGGGAGCTCCTGAAGTGCCTAAGAGTCACCAAGGGATTTGGACACCACAGGCTGCTGAAGTAGGTGCTGGAGACAGGGTAAGTCAGGTTCAAGGGTGAGTCAGGAAGGTGAGGAAAGACCCAAGAGGGGCCAAGGTTGAGTTCTGCTCAAAGGTGTGGGGGGTGTGGGGGGGTGTGGGGGTGGACAAGAACCACATCCAGGCAGGCATCAAAACTTGAAGACCCTGGTGGGGCTAGCAGCCATGGTGAGGGTGAAGACAGTCAGGGCTTCTGGAGAGAGGCATCTGTGTCCCTGGCCGCTCACTCGCTCCACACAGCAGGTGATGACCCTCCACGGCCTTCACAGTCTGTGTCAGGCATGGGAGCACAGATGAAAAATCCCTCCAGGAGTCAAGAGACCTTCAGATTTCTTATCTTCAACGAAATAAACATCTCCTGCAAGGGCTTGTTACTGAGTGGCCTTGGATCTCCAAATTCAGTTTAAATTGATCGTTTGGAACCTTAACCTTTGAACCTTTGGCAGCCCCAAGTTGTGTACACTTAGGGCTTGTTACTGAGTGGCCTTGGATCTCCTATTTCAGTTTAAATAACTCCTTTGGCCCCTCTGCTTGTATTAATTTACAATGACTGTTACTGCATTGACACAGTAGGTAAATGTTAATCCCCATCTGAGTACCATAAAGCTGATGGTTATTAGATCAAAAGATAAGCAAATACCCAAAATAGAGTCTAGGGTTTGACCCAAGACACAACTGAAGGAGCGAATGTAATCCCCTAAACTAACTTGAAAGCCCCATCTGCCCAAGGACCAGGTAATGGGATGCTGGGAGTTGTGGTTCTTAGGAAAATAACAAAGCCTCATGGGAAAGTTTGCATTTATATAACCCCTGCAACATGTGTCTTGGGGCCACTCAGCTGGAAGTTCCAGGGAGTGGTCCTGACAGACGTGCATCTCTTGGTCAATATTTAGTATTTTTAAAAGCTTGCTTTTAATTTGGCCCAAAATGGTGGAATCGGATTTTCTCCAGGGGAATCTCAGGATTGACAAACCAACATCAAGATACAGTTTCTCTCTTCGGTAGTGAGATGTTTGTATTTATTTACTTCATTTTCATGTTTACGGTCTTTTTTATTTTAGTTTTAGTTTTCTTTTCTGAGAGAGAGGTTGCAAGGGTAGAGGGTGGATATGGAAGACAAGGGTATTAGAGGGATTGGGGTGCATGACGTGAAATTCACAAAGAACCATTAAAAACTAAAAAAAAAAAAAAAATCGCAACTGTCCGTGTATATGGTGGTGGATTTCCCTTTTCCCCTTCTGAGAGCCTAGATCAGGTCAATCAGTTCTGCTGTCTGGGCTGACATATCTGGCTTGGACCCAAAATGGTCCTGGTAAGGTAACTACCATAGCTCCCGTGTACCTGGGTTCCATGTACCTCTCTTCTCATGACACTCAAGGTGAGCACCTGTCTCAGTTAGGGTCTTATTACTGTGAACAGACACCATGGCCAATGTAAGTTTTATAAAGAACAATGTTTAATTGGAGCTGGCTTACAGGTTCAGAGGTTCAGTCCATTACCACTAAGGCGGGAACATGGCAGCATCCAGGCAGGCATGGTGCAGGAGGAGCTGAGTTCTACATCTTCACCCGGAGGAAGCCAGGAACAGACCGAGCATCCTCAGGCAGCTAGGAGGAGGGTCTCTAAGCCCACCCCCACAGTGACACACTTCCTCCAGCAAGGCCACACCTTCTACTAGTGCCACTCCCTGAGCCAAGCACATGCAAACCATCACAGCTCCTGAGGGTAGTCAGGCCAGAGAGTAGCAGAATTGATAGCAGTGGGTTTCTCAAACTGGACCAGGAAGAGGGTCTGGTACTAGGTCATGAAGTCGTGAGACAGCTGGCATTTTGGTGTTCCCCCATAGGGTCTTAACAGTGTGGGTGCCGTGACCATACAGAGTTAACTAGTTTGTTTTTTGTCGTTAGACAAGCAGTAGCTATCTCAGTCCTTAGATAGGTGGGTCATCGTGAGGCTATGGGGAATGGTCAGGTCAGGTACCTCACAGGGAACTTTCATAGCACCAAAGGTTGGAATAAAACTCCTTTTGTAACATTTCTTTGTCTCATGGATAAACAGTTTTTGATACATCTGGAAGTATTAGTACTGGAGCCTAAGTCGGAGCTGGTTTTAAAACTTGAAACGTGATTTATTTCATCTCAGTCCTGAAAATAAATGGTATTTTTAAATGTTATATAATAACTCTATTAGTTACTAATATGACCTGGCCAGCCCCCCAATAATCAAGGCAGAGTCCTATAGATTGTTTTTTAATCATCTTTAGCACAATTCCTGGGTGAATGACCCTTAACCTATTTTTCTACATGCTAGACTGTTAATTCCCCAGCTGCACTCTGTTGCTGTTTGAGTCTCACTTGGGTTATTTCTGCTCTATCAGTCTCTCCTCAGAGGGCATTTCACTTGGCCTCATGCTCCTGGCCTTTTACATGGAATGGAGATCCCGTGTCCTCATGTTCTCTCCCTTTTCTTCCCTCCTCTCTCCTCCTTCCTCCTTTTTCTCCTCTTGGTCCCTACCTATAACCCCAGCCTGGTAATGGAACCCCTCCCACCTCTATTCTTCCAGTAAGTGGCTAGAGCCACTTTTATTTAGCTATGAGTTGGGGAGCAAGGTATATACAGCAAAACTCATTTGGGGTATCCAGAACTTGGGGTTCAGAATTTACTATTTCTATAGACTGAAATCTCCTCCTGACCCAGAAAACCTCTCCACAGAGGAGGAAGAGAGAGAACTCCAATTTGCTTAGTGAATCTCCCATGCTCTTGCCATCCATAGGGCAAGACAAACAGAGTTCAGAGGGCAGTACCTTTGTTCTGTGACAGTTGGTGGTGTCCCACCATCCCCTCTGAATGAACACAAAGCTCCACTCTGGAAAGTCCTTTGCTGTGAGACAGGGTCTCCCTGTAACCAAGGATGACCTTGAGCTTGCTGTGTAGCCATGGCTGGTCTTGAATTCCTGACAAGGTGGAATCATGTGCATGTACAAAGGTGTGCACATGTGCATGCACAAATGCACATGCACTCAAACACACATGAACACACACACAATCACAAAAAAAGACTACAAACGCACAGTGCCCCAGACGGCTTACTCTGAAGTCCTGCAGTGCCTTGCAAGTATTCAGTGTACTCACCCAGAACGTCAGGTGAGCACATTGGGAAGTCAAAGCACTGCGTTCGTAAGTGGTACCCGCCCTTTGGGAATCTTTCCCTATTCCTGGGAAAGGAACGTGAATGGTTTTATTTATTTTAAAGTAAAGCATTACTTTCAATTTTACATTTATTTTTAGTGTTTTTTCTTCTTGTTTTTGTTGTTCTCTTGTTTTGAGACAGGGTTTCTCTGTGAAGACCTTCAAGTTGCTCTGTACAACGAGAGACAGTGGAAGGGCATGGAGCAGGTTTGAGTCTGGGAGACAGGAAGGAGCATTTGAGGAACCCTTACATCCCCTGTTGTAAGTGATGAAGGGGGACCCAGATCCAGGCCCTGGTCAGTTCTTTGCTTTGCCACTCTATGGGCGCTGGTACAGCCGGATAATGCCTTCATCATGCAGCCTCTTCCAGACCGTTCTCTCTAATGCGAAGTCATGGTTTATATAAAAGATGAGTCGTTTCCACGATGTATCATAGTAGTGATCAGAGAAGCGCTCGTGGCCCTGGGTGATGAAGCCATAGGCGCTCACCTGAAGAAAAATGGAAGAGGAGCTGGGACTGGTGTGGCTGCCTCCTGGGGCACTGTCCCTTTATCCTGCTCCTGGCCTAAGGGGTCTGCACACAGGTCCCTATGGCATACATGTTCACTCCCATTCCTGTCAGGGGTTCACAGCCTTACCTTGTCACAGAGGTGAAGGGCTGTAAGCAGCAGAAGGGCACCAGTGGTGGGGCGGTATAGTCTCCAGTGGGCAGTGTCCAGGTTCTTTGACCTCAAAAACCTGTTCAAAGTAGCCAGATTCCCAAGTGTCAGGAGCCAGCCAGGATGAGAGGCACCCGGCCCCTCTGTGGGCTCCCTACTCTTACCTGTTCTTCATGTAACGGAGAAAGTCTGGGTGCACCAGAAAGTATCGATCCAAGTCCAAGGCCTCTCTAAAGGCTTCCTGGGGTCTATGCCTGCAGCCAGAGATGTGTCACTCAGGCCCCGCTCTCTCTCACTGGGGCTGTTCGAGGCCAAGTCGTGGTCATGGTGTGACCGCTTTCCCATCACCAGGTGGCACAGAGGCAATCCTCCCTGACTAACCCTTTTGAAGTCACTCACCCACTTCTCAGTCTGGCCGGGGTGTTTCAGGGGCTGGAGGGGAAAGTGGTTACCTGAACCAGGAAAGTTTAGTATTTGCCATGGTCCGATTCAAGAACATAGCTTCCAGCCACTCATAGTCCCGGGTGCCTTCCAGGAAATGTAGATATCGGACATCCTGAAGACCAAGGAGAACTGCCATGAGAACCCTGAGTTGAAGGTAACCCACTTCTCACTCGAGTCTGTCCCCTAACTATCCCATGGCCTGAGTAGCTGTTGTCACTGCTCTAGACTGTCTAAGGGTTGTGTAGCCACGCCCATCCTAACAGTTGTATAGCCACGCCCATTCTGTCTTCCGGGCTGTATGGCCACGCCCATTCTGTCTTCCGGGCTGTATGGCCACACCCATTCTCACACATTGGTCTCCCCTGTCCAGGGACTTTATGGCCATGCCCATTCCTCGCTTCTCACCTTCCCCAGAGGCACATGCTGGAAACCTCGACGACCCAAAATGAGGATAGACTGGACCAGGGAGAAGGCAGTGAAGCCATAGAAGGATGTCCGGGTCCCCACATCCTGTTCATATCCTTTAATAACGGCTCCACTCAGTCTGTATAGAAAAATCAAACCAGATGATGTGAATGGAGGAGAGACACTTTTGTGGAGTCCTGTGAGAAAGGTGAAGCGGGGAGGCAGGAGTTGTAGACACGCTCCATTTTCTAGATAATGATATGGAGACATGTCTTACATAGGGTTTTGTAGCTATGAAGAGACACTGTGACCACTATGCCAAGCCTTATAAAGGAAAACATTTCCTTGGGGCTGGCTTACAGTTTCAGAGGTTTAGTCCATCGTCATCGTGGTGAGGAACATGGTGGATTGGAGGCAGGCATGGTACAGGAGAAGGAGCTGAGAGTGCTACATCTTAATCCACAGGCAGCAGCAGGAGACTACGTGCCACACTTAGTGGAGCTTCAGCATAGACCTCCAAGACCATCCCCACAGTGACCCACTTCCTCCAAGAAGGCCACGCCCACTCCAACAAGGCCACACCTCTTAATCAGGCCACGCCCATGGGCCAAGCGTTCACCCAGATGTGTGTATGCGGGTCATTCCTATTCGAACCACTACAGGACACTTATTGGGTCTCCCAGAAGAGCCCGTATCTACAGGCAACGGAGGAAGAACATAGCAACAGAGGGAGAACATACCGGAAGACGTAGTCATGGCTGTCTATCTCCTGGCCCATACGTGAATTATTGAGGATGCCTCCATTGCCCACTACAGCACAGGTGATACACGTCAAGTTCCTAGTGGGGAGGCTGGCAAGGAGGAGCTGCTGCTGGGGTACCGGAGGGAAGCGGCTCACCATCTTCTGTACCACTGGAACAGAACGGGGCTCCATTCAGAGGAAGGAGGCTGACCCAAGGCCGGAAGCCAGCCACCCTCTGCTCTGAAGAAAGGACTCACGGGACTGATTGAGCTCCATGAAGCCAAAGGGCGGAGCAAAGTGCTCTAGCCTGTTCCACTCGCTCTGGTTGAAGCGCCCAGAGTCCAGGAAGAGAGTGATATTGGGCAGAAAGATATTTTGTAGCCATGGTGAATGGGAAGCCTTGATCTTCACAGAGCCAGGGCAGGTCTATGTGCAGGAAGACATTTAAAGGTCAGACAATGGAATGGCCAGGGGCTGGGTGGGTTCCACTAGACAGAGGCTGGGCTTAGGGGGTGCAGTTTGAAAGTTCTTGCTCCCTACACTCTCTTTCACTGTGGATCCCAGGGTCTGGCTTCCTAACTCCCCATGTCTGGGTCCATCTTGGTCCCAGAAAACGGGCCCTCTCAGCTCCTAAGTAGTTCCACCTTACAATTCTGAAGGCCAAATGTGCCTGCACTGTTCTGTTGGGGAATGACCCTGCTCTGCGTGTATACACAAACAGCTTTTCAGTATTTCCATCCAGGCGGGGTGAGAAGGACTAGGGAGGTGACGTGGGGCTGAGTGTTTGCAGCTTTTCTCGAGAACCCCTGGGAGGGGAACATTTGTGCACTAGGCTGTGTCTTCTCATCTGCTAGTCCCGTGTACTGAACCCCAGACCTGGCCACACTCTCTTCTCACAGAATGTCGGCCTGCCCCACGTCTTCTTCAACGGTTCCCAAACAAATTCCTTCTCAGCCACAGCTTTCTGAGTTGTCCAGACCTTGATCTGGACCTGCCTTCTCCTCCCTGACTCTGACTGTTATGAGAAGGAAGTGTGGGCCCATAGCAAGTATCAGGCTGAGCACGGGCAGAAATGGCTGCTTGGGTTGCATAGTGCAGAATCATGGCGAAGGATCAGACTCACCGTCTGTAGGCTGCCCGCATCCAAGCTATATTCCTCCTCAAAATCCCACCGAGGCTCAGACTTGAAGTCGGAGGCCTTCAGCCTTTGGCGTCTTTGTGTGGTGGGGTGTGGGAAAGAGGCAGGGGTTGGGGTGGGCTGGACCACCTTCTTCTTGGCTGGGGCAGCTCCTGTGGCCATTGGTGCCTTCCTTGTTGACAGTGCTCCTGTAGCTCTTGATAGTTTGTCCAGATGTTTTGAAGCAGGTATCTTTGCCTCAGAGTCTGCCTTGCTCTTAGGATTCTCTGGTGCTGGCCTTTTAACCTCCAACTTCTTCTCTGCCCCCTCTCCTCTCTCTCCTCGGGCTGTCGCTCTGTCCTGTTTCTGCAGCTCCACCCCCTTTGTCCTGACAGAGGTTGTCTTCTTCTTGTGAACTGTGGGTGGCAGGGTCACGATGGGTCCTTGGGGTGCAGCCTTTTGTGGAATCCCCTGCAGACTTGATTCATTGTCCTCTATAAACTGGTACCTGGACACAGAGAACATGTGATGAAGGCTGGACGTTCCATAAAACCGTCACACACATCGCTAGCGGGCTGAGGAGACTGCTCAGATTGTAGAGGGTGGGCTCTTACTCTGCAAGCGTGAGCTCTTGGGTTTGAATCCTCAGCTCCCAGAGTGAACAACAACATACCACAAATACAGCCGTGCCTGAGCCTGCAAGCCCACACGTCTTCCTTCGTCACCTTCCACGTTATTTTATGAGACAGAGTTTCTCACTGAACCCGATGCTCACTGACTTGGGTAGAGTGGTTGGCCGACCGCACCCCACAGATCCTCTGCCTCTGAACATCGGGATTACATGGTGCCTGTGGGTGTGAGGCTCGAACTCAGATCCTCATGCTTGTGTACCAATAACTTTATCATCTGCCTGTGTCTTACACACAAACAGAATAAAACTAACAAGTCCTGTAGTTCTTGGGCTTAGGTCCGCTCAGTCTCCCATGAGTCTCACGCTCCTGAGTGGGTCCTAGCTTGTTGCCTCCTTACCTCCTTACCTTCCCTGCTTGCTGGGATGGCCTCCAGACACCACAGGATGCTCCTGTTCCTGTGATCTCGTTGCACACCCCTTACGTGCTGTAACTCTCCCCCTCTCTTCTGTAACAACTTTCCAGATTAACTTCATTACTAATAACAACAGCGGACCAATGAACACACAAGTCCCTCATGTTCTTCAGCTACATGACTTGCTCTCTTCTGTGCTCTCTTCTTGTTCTCTCTTTGTATCTCTTGAGAGCTCAGAAAGGAGTGGAGTAAAAATGGCACCCAGGGCCTGAATCTCTGTGTTTTGCAGCCTCCAGGTTGGGTAGGACCATCATTGACCTTTATGGACCTCATATCTATCATCTTTGAGAAAGTGTGCAAACATCAGACTTGTACCGTTGTAAAGATCAAAGTCACACACAGAATTACACCAATTCTGAACTGATGCATCATCATAAAAGGGTGTTGCCACCTTCACAATGAGCCTCATGAAGCAATGTAAACTTTTCACAGCTCCCTTTCGGCATTTTAAACTTTATTAAATTACCTGTGTATGTGTCAGTGTAGATGTCTATGTGTGTGCATGTGCATGTGTGTGCATGTCTTCATGTTTGTGCATATGCTCATGTGTATGTATGTGCTTATGTGTACATATGTTTATGTGTGTGTATATGCTCATGTGTGTGCATGTGTTTATGTGTTTGCATGTGCTCTTGTGTGTGCATGTACTCATGTGTACATGTGTTCATGTGTGTGCACATACTCATGTGTGTGCATGTGCTTATGTGTGTGCATGTGCCCATGTGTGTTCATATGAAAGTGTATGAATGTGCCCATGTGTGTGCATGTGCAAGTATGTGTATGTTTCTATGTGTGTGCATATGCAAGTGTATGCATGTGCCCATGTGTGTGCATATGCACATGTGTGTGTGTGTGTGTGTGTGTGTATGTGTATGTTCATGTGTGTGCATGCATGTGGAGACAAGAGGTTGGCCTCTGGTGTCTCCCTTAGAAACCTTCTTCTTTGGTCTTTGAGACAGAATATCTTGTTGGCTTAGAGTTTGCTAAGGAAGCCTGTCTGGCCATCGTCTCTCCAGGATCTATCTGTCTCTACCTCCCAAGCACTGAAATTTGGAGCACTCCCCACCATGCCTGGATTTTACATGAGTGCTGGGAATCAAACTCAGATCCTCGTGCTTGTGTGACAAGTGCTAGATTGACTGAGCCATCTTCCCAGTCCCTTCAAAGCTTTGCCTTGCTGTTTGAGTCAGGGTTCTGTGTGGTGATGGCTAGCCTCAGACTCAAGGTCCACCAACCCCAGTGCTTGAGGTCATGGCTGCTCCACTCCACTTGTCTATTGCTCTCTGGTTTTTACTGATTTTTACTGCTTCCATTCTTCTGCCCCTGCAGTAGCACGGTGACCCCTCCAAGCTGTAAAACCTGTAGTCACCTTTGTGCCCCCTCTTCCTCCCACCACTCCTTTAAAATGTCTCCTAAGGTTCACTTCTTTATTGTCCCTCCTCCCTGGGCTTCAGTGGCGGAAGCCTCCTCCCTCAGCACTTCCTGCCCGAGTTAACTACTTAGGCAATCTCTCCACCCCTGCCCTGGACTACCTCACTGGGTGGGCCAAACCCTCGCCTTCTTGAAGCTTCCTTTCTGCTCTCAAAATCCTTTGCTACCATCCACCCCACCTATCTCCTGGGCTAGAGGGGAAGCCCTCCATAGTGGGGAGTGACTTCCCCATTGAGGAAGACTGGGGGATTTTCTATGTGAGCTCATTCTCTGTAGACTCCTCGTCTGCTGCAGGCCATTTACTGGTCACTCAACCCAACTGCATACAGTCTGTGTGCGTACCTCCACGGCGCCCTCCTAGACTCTCTCTCTTCCAGAGACCTCTCCATGCAATTTCTCCCTCTGTCAGTCATTTGTAACTTAGTTATATGCAATGTATTCAACAGGCTTCGTGTTACAGTCACTTGAGCTGATTGAAACTCATTCTAGTTTTGAGTGGCAGTGCATGCCTGTAATCCCAGCACTTGGGAGGCTAAGGCAGGAGCATCAGTGTGAGTTTAGCCTGGTTTATATGGTGAGACACTGTGTGTCTGCCTGTGTTCAGTTTATCATCTATCTATCTATCTATCTATCTATCTATCTATCTATCTATCTATCCTTTATCATCTATCTTTCTGTCTATCTTGCCTGCCACCAGCCCTAGCAGACTCTTCTTCCTTGTTGGTTCTTCATGAGGCATGGAATGGGGAAGAGTGTTGGCAGAGGGTAAGACTTTGTCTTACGAGATATTTAGGGTTCCTGTTAATAAA
>NC_046162.1:68342816-68349127 GCF_011064425.1 Rattus rattus | reverse complement strand
GCTCGAGACCCCATATGAACAACAATGCCAACCAACCAGAGCTTCCAGGGACTAAACCACTACCCAAAGACTATACATGGACTGACCCTGGGCTCCAACCTCATAGGTATCGATGAATAGCCTAGTAAGAGCACCAGTGGAAGGGGAAGCCGTTGGTCCTGCCAAGACTGAACCCCCAGTGAACGTGATTGTGGGGGGAGGGGGGTAATGGGGGGGGGAGGGGGAGGGGAACACCCTGATAAAGGGGAGGGGGAGGGGCTAGGGGGATGTTGGCCCTGAAACAATAACAATCGAAATGTAAATAAGAAATACTCAAGTTAATAAAGATGGAAAAAAAAAGAAAGAAAGAAAGAAAGAAAGAAAGAAAGAAAGAAAGAAAGAAAGAAAGAAAGCTAGCTGTAGCAGTTATGG
The DNA here is from genome assembly GCF_011064425.1 of Rattus rattus. Classification (NCBI taxonomy): domain Eukaryota; kingdom Metazoa; phylum Chordata; class Mammalia; order Rodentia; family Muridae; genus Rattus; species Rattus rattus. The sequence goes on along the minus strand of NC_046162.1, from coordinate 68,348,716 downwards.
TCCAGTCTCTGCCTGCTGAGAAAGTTCAGGCTTAAATGAAGTCCTGCCTGGATCCGTCTGTAAGACTGGGTAAATCGAGGTCATCCGGAGTCAGCAGCTTTCTCTGAAGCTGCCCTGGAAGGTTTTAATGGAACGGCAATGAGGCAGTCTGAGGTAGCAGCATCAGAGGTAGCAGCAGCATCAGGCAGGGAGCTGAAACAATGTGTCTCAGCAACTCAGCATCCCCAGGGGTGAATCTGGTCAGGGCTGTCTTTTTGGTTGACCCCCCCCCCGTGGATGTATAAGCTTTTACAGGTAATACACGTGTCTACATTTATCTATGCCATGGTAGCCTGATAAGTCCTGAGGATTTTGTAGCCAACAAGACTTATTAGCTATGCTTAGCTGATGTTCTGGACTGGAGACGTTTTTATCTCAAAGCTGTTCTCACGTAGGGGGATCAGTGCGTACTTTGCCCTTTTTTTCCTTCTTGATGTCTTTCTTCCTTTCTGCAGCTAAGATCTTCAGGGGGTCTCCCCTGTCAAATCTGATTTTTATTAATTTGAATGGAACTCATAGTTATCTTTTCCTGTGGAAACAAAAACATATCCTCTCCCCCGATGCAACATTTTTTTATCTGTCTCTGGGAAGTATTTTATCTCTTTTTATTTATTAAGCATCTCTCTCTTTTTTAAAATTTCTTTTTTTAAAAGTAAGATATATCTGTTTTTATGAGTGCTCTACCTGCATATACACCTGCAGGCCAGAAGAGGGCACTAGATCCCATTACAGATGGTTGTGAGCCACCATGTGGTTGCTGGGAATTGAACTCAGGACCTCTGGAAGAGCAGCCAGTGATCCTAACCATTGAGCCATCTCTCCAGCCCCCATAGATCTTTTTCTTATACCTGCTCCTGTGTCTATTAAGCCTTTAGTCTCTCTTGAGTTTTCTGTTTTATCTATTGAAGCTGCTCTGGTTTTGATATCCAAGTTCTTGAAGTTTATACCCAGAGCAATGTTGGTTAATTGTTCTGTAGATGATCCCGCCCACCCCCACTGTTGACTGAAAATGACTTGAATTAGACGTTAGAAGTATAGAACCTGGCCTCAAGGAGGACACCCTTGTTTGTCAACAAGTCAACAAGTTTGTCCCTTGTTGATCTACATTCATTAGTCCAGTGTCAGCCTCTACCACCCTTCTGAGTATCCCAGAAGGGTGGAGCTGTCTTTTTGTATCATCTATAGAGAAAACATTGTTTCTAGGAATGCCTTGTCTACAATCCCTTTTAAATGACCTTGCTTGCAGCAATCAAAATATTTGACAGTTTGGCTTTTTAAAAAGCCTTTAGGGAGTATTTTTCCTATTAAAGCTGCATTCTTATAATATTTTAAACCTAGCCTTCTATGGGATGCCATCTGCATTCTTCCTGAGGTGGCCCCTTTCTGTTGGCACTTGCCATACTCTAACAGGATAAGCCGAGGTGGGTTTTCTAACGACCCTTGGCTTTTCTGATTTTCATCATATGGTAGTACCGTAGGCTTTAACCTTATTTCTTCTGTCTCTATCTCAGTGGTTTTCTCATTTCTTTTATCTATAATGTTATCTAATTTTTCTTTTATGGCCTGTATCTGTTTTTTTTATATATTTTTTTTTTCTTTTCTTGTAGCTCTATAACACTCTTTAAGAAGGTATTAAAAAACTATTATGGTTATTAAGATTAAGGTAATAAATACCAGCATAATAAACATCTTATTTGTCTTATTACCTTTAGTCTTATTAATTTTAAATTCTTTTCACCTGCCTATAACTTTCCTATATCCAGTCCCCCTCCTTCTTTAACATTTTTTTTTCCTTTTCCTTTTTTCGGAGCTGGGGACCGAACCCAGGACCTCGCGCTTCGTAGGCAAGCGCTCTACCACTGACCCCTAAAATCCCCAACCCCTCTTCTTTGTATTTAAACTAACTGACATTTCTTATCACTGCTTTGGGTTTTCTTGCCTTCTCTCCAGTCTTCTCTGGATTGCTCAGACCTTGAGCTGTCGCCCGCCTGCTCCTGTCTCTTCGATACCAGGAGAGATCTTCCACCGCCACTCTCACCAGGAGTTCTTTCTTTTAGTTCTGGCTCCTCCGCCTCTGGAAAGTTGTCATGAACTCCACTGGGAAGGAATTTTGGCCTCGGGCACGCAGCTGAGTTTATCGTCAAGTTGAGTGGCACAGGCCCCCTCAGCTCAGGCCTCCCACTTATGCCTCTCTTGACACTTCCATCTGACTAGGAAACGGAAGTGCTTTGCTATAGGGTTCCAGCGGGTTCTCTTTCATTCACCGGGCTTCTTAAAAAATGCCCGTTTTCCAATCCCATGAGCTCTTTTTAAAAGTGCTGCTGGTTTTCTTTTTATTGTTTATTTGTTTTTGTTTTTTGTTTTTGTTTTTTGTTTCTCCCTCTGCAGCAGCTGCACTTGTACAGGAGTGCCCAGTTGCTCTGGGTTTTCCCCATTCAACCTCTACAGCCCAGTACCTGGCCCCAACGGCTAAGCAGCCGTTTAAAGGTACAGAACTAGGAGCCACTCTGAAACTTAGAAGGGCTTGTTTGCTCCATTCAGGTTTTTATTTCTGACTAAGCTCTTGCCTGACGTTCAGTGCCAATATAACCAGCCCTGCTGCCTCTCACCCAGGACTTTACTACACTTGAATTCTATGCCCCACATTGGGCGCCATCTGTAAAAATAATTTTTAAATCCATTTTTTTTTCTTTCCAGCCCCAGCTCCTGGAGTGACTGAGACTAATTATTTATTATTAAATGCCTGGTCCATAAGCTTTGGCTCATCCTCTGACAAGCTTGTAACTTTCTTAACCCATTTAAACGATTCTATGTATACCACGGGCTAGTTACCTCTCCTTCGGTCCCCGCCCACTTCTTCCTTCCTGTCTCCCTCAGCATCTCCCTCAGCATCTGCCCGAGTTCATCTACCTGCTGGCTTATGTCTGTCCATCCAGTCTGTCTCCTTTCTTGGCCCTTGCGGCTCTCCCCACATCTCTCTCTTATCTTTCACTACTTCCCCGAATCCCCTCTCTTCTTGCCGGTGTCCCACCTCCTATTTCTGCCTCAGCTCATTGGGCCGCTGCTTTTTTTATTGACAATGATGTTTATATTCTCTCTAGAGGGGTCTGGGGAATCTCAATCATCCTCATATAGAAGGGCAGCAGAAGAATGTGAGGCAGAGGAGGCAGCAGAGGAAGCCTTAGTCAGCCATTGTGGGCTTCACAGATGGAGGGAGACACCCAATGCCCAGAAGTACAGGTGACTTTTGAACTCTGGGGGTCCTGGGGGTTACTCCTTGCTGAAGCCCCTGGAGACCTGGGGACTACCCTGGCTTCATATTTCTTTGTCTTCATCACAAAAGCCACAGGAAACCGACAGGGTGTCTTCAGAGAGCAAGCACTGCTAAGCACCATGCTCCAAGTGTTGGCTCATATGCCTGTAGGATGATGTCATTATGCAGGTGAAGGCAGGTACAGATAGAATGAAGCTGTCATTGGACCATGAAAGAAATAAGGATGGGCGGGGAAAAGTTTTTAGAGAGGAGGAGGAGACGGAGTGAGGAAGAGCGATGGAAGAAGTAACACAAACAGGCGTAAACAATCCTCGCCGTGCATCTTACATAGATACAGGAAGGCTATTATAGATATTCTTAAGGGATAGATGTGTACAGGATTTTGTGTGTCTAGATGAGCAAACTGTATCTTTTTATCTAGGTGGGCGGTTTACATCTTTATCAATTGGTTGTAAGTTAATTGTGTAGATGTATTCTACATTGAGCGTTTTACACATAATTCTGATTGCTGTGTTACAGTTTGTTGAGTTATGTCTTTACTAGGTTGTTGGGAGTATGAGCAGAGTCTGTAACAGGAAGCCGTGCTAGGCTATAGAATGCTTGGGGTGAGCATGGTGTGGGGCCACGCTAGCACAGCCCATGGAATGAGATGGTAACAGGCGTGGTCATAACTGGCCAAGGGGACAGTGTGTGAAAGTGACTGACAAAGGAAGAGCAGGAGTGCTCATCCACGCAGAGTGGGAACTCGAGGGAACCAGGTTGAGCGCCTCTTTTTTTAATTATACCACAACATATACCCACCTCACAGACAAGGCAACTGAGGTTCCTATTAATACAGCATTACACAGAAAGGCTCATGCATGCCAGGACTCCAAACTCAGGTCCATCTGCTCAATCACCTGAGCTCAGACTTGGATCAAAGAGGTCTAGGACCAAACAGGGCAGGCATGGGTCACCATTACTGCCGCCTTACAGGGCTCAAGCCTCGGGATAAAGACTCTCTCCCACAGCTATGGAGGAGTCAATACCACAGGCCACCAGGTTCTACCAGCAAGTGAATGGATTCTCAAAGATGTGACTAGGCTCTACTAGGAATGCTTCTTAGAAAGGAAGGGATTTCTGCTGGGCATGTCTCACATACCTATAATCCAGCACTCCAGCCGCACCCTGGGTTCCATCCTGAGCACAACAAAGGTGGTGCTGTGTGTGTTTGTGGGTGTGCAAGGGTGGTAAGTAGTGAGTGTGTACAGTGGTGGTAGCATGTGTGTTTCTGTGTGTACAAAGGTGATGAGTGTCAAGTGTGGTGTGTGAAGGTAGGTGTCTGTGTGTGTGAGTGTGCATGCAGGGTAGTGAGTGTGTGTGTGTGTCTTAGTTAGGGTTTTACTGCTGTGAACAGACACCATGACCAAGGCAACGCTTATAAAGGGACAACATTTAATTGGGACTGGCTTATAGGATCAGAGGTTCAGTCCACTATCATCAAGGCAGGAGCTTGGCAGCATCCAGGCAGACATGGTGTAGGCAGAGCTGAGAGCTCTACATCTTCATCTGAAGGCTGCTGGTGGAAGACTGACTTCCAGGCAGCTAGGACCTAGGATCTCTAAGGCCACACCCACAGTGGCACACATAGTCCAACAAGGCCATACCTTCTAATAGTGCCACTCCCTGGGCCAAGCATATACAAACCATCAAGTGTGCAAGGGTGATGAGTGTGTGTATGTGTATAGTGGTGTGTGTGCAAGGATGGTGAGTATGTGCAAGGGTGGTGAGTGTGTGTATGTGTGCACTGGTGTATGTGCAATGATGGTGAGTGTATGTCTTTGTGTGCAAGGGTGGTGAGTATGTGCAAGGGTGGTGAGTGTGTTGCACTGGTGTGTGTGCAATGATGGTGAGTGTATGTCTTTGTGTGCAAGGGTGGTGAGTATGTGCAAGGGTGGTGAGTGTGTGTGTGTGTGTGTGTGTGTTTGTGTGGTAGTGGGGTGGATCTGTCCAGAGCAGGCACATGCCCAGAGTCAAAAAGGTGTGGTGATGACAGCCAGAGGCTGATGACAGGGCTGAGAGTGATGACTGACTGAAGAACATGGGGTCTTTTAGTTGGGAACACTGCAAACTAGACAGGGATGGATAACCAGAAGTGCGTTAAAGACACAAATGCATAAAAGCGATGGGCTCAGAGGGTAAGTGCCCTCTCTGTTTTGTTTGCTCTGAGAGACTGGGTCTCATAGAGCCCTGCGGCTAAGCCGTCCTCCAACACAGTAAGTAGCGAAGGCCCTGGCTCTTCCTGCCTCCGTCCTCCAAGGGCTGGGACCAGAGGTGTGCACCCCGTGCCTAGTTTATGGGGATAGGAGCCAGAGCCTCAGTGTGAGCTCTCACCTCCACCCCCTTCAATGCAGTAACTTGTTCACAGTGAGAAAGAAAGTCACATTCCCTCCCCAAGCCCAGGCTCCCGGATGCCCCCTGACTTCTCTGAGTTTGTATCTGCAGATGTATGAAGAGGCATCCTTGGGGCACTAAAACTGAATGAAATCTGCATCTCCCACTGACAGTTTACAGAAGAGCTAAGTAACCAAGACCTGCCCCACCCCAG